>NW_024070186.1:165854078-165863761 GCF_014754425.2 Oryx dammah | reverse complement strand
GTATGGCATATTGAGTGCAGCACTTTCACAGCATCATCTTTCAGGATTTGAAATAGCTCCACTGGAATTCCATCACCTCCACTAGCTTTGTTCATAGTGATGCTTTCTAAGGCTCACTTGACTTCACATTCCAGGATGTCTGGCTCTAGGTCAGTGATCATACCATTGTGATTATCTTGGTCTTGAAGCTCTTTTTTGTACAGTTCTTCTGTGTATTCTTGCCACCTCTTCTTCATGTCTTCTGCTTCTGTTAGGTTCATACCATTTCTGTCATTTATCGAGCACATCTTTGCATGAAATATTCCCTTGGTATTTCTAATTTTCTTGAAGAGATCTCCAGTCTTTCCCATTCTGTTGTTTTCCTCTATTTCTTTGCATTGATCTCTGAGGAAGGTTTTCTTTTCTCTCCTTGCTATTTTTTGGAACTCTGTATTCAGATGCCTATATCTTTCCTTTTCTCCTTTGCTTTTTGCTTCTCGTCTTTTCACAGCTATTTGTAAGGCCTCCCCAGATAGCCATTTTGTTTTTTTGCATTTCTTTTCCATGGGGATGGTCTTGAACCCTGTCTCCTGTACAATGTCACAAACCTCTGTCCATAGTTCATCAGGCACTCTGTCAGATCTAGTCCCTTAAATCTATTTCTCACTTCCACTGTATAATCATAAGGGATTTGATTTAGGTCATACCTGAATGGTTTAGTGATTTTCCCCACTTTCTTCAATTTAAGTCTGAATTTGGCAATAAAGAGTTCATGATCTGAACCACAATAGCTCCCGGTCTTGTTTTTGCTGACTGTATATAGAGCTTCTCCATCTTTGTCTGCAAAGAACATAATCAATCTGATTTCGATGTTGACCATCTGGTGATGTCCACGTGTAGAGTCTTCTCTTGTGTTGTTGGAAGAGGGTATTTGCTATGACCAGTGCGTTCTCTTGGCAAAACTCTATTAGCCTTTGCCCTGCTTCATTTCGTACTCTAAGGCCAAATTTGCCTGTTAGTCCAGGTGTTTCTTGACTTCCTGCTTTTGCATTCCAATATATATGTATATTTCAGATTATTTTCCATTATAGGTTATAATAAGATATTGAATATAATTCCCTGTTATAGTAAATCCTTGTTGCTTATCTATTTTATGTATAGTACTTTGTATCTATTAATTCCACACTTCTAATTTATTCCTCCCCCCACCCTTTTCCCCTTTGGTAACAATAAATTTTTTTCCCTATATCTGTGAGTCTGTTTCTATTTTGTATACAGATTCATTTGTATTTATCTTTAGGCTCCATATGTTATATCATATAATATTTGTCTTTCTTTGCTTCACTTACTTTACTAACTATGGTATTCTCTAGGTCTATTCATCAGAATTATTTAATGAGTGGTTATTATGAACCAAATGCTAGGGAATTAAAGAATACTCATGGCCCGTTTCCATGGATGGAGTTTATATTGCACTTGGAGAGTCAGATACTCAACAATAACCACAACCATTATGTATGTGTGATGACAGATGCTGACAAGGGGAATTCTGCGTAGACAAGTGAATTTGGAAAATTACTTCCAGGTGTGCAAACCAAAACCGCTCAGGGACTGATCACCTGAGAAAATGTGTCTAGTTGGATTTCCGCACTCTGGCCTCGGGCAATTAGTTTTCTCTGTTAATGAGTATGGTAATGGGTAGGAGCAGGTCTTCTGGAGTTCAGTTTGCATTTAGTTGAACTCAATTTCCTTGTGTGCCTGAGTCTGAAAGAATCGTTAGTTGGGAGAGCCCAGGGAGGTTGCTTCACGGCAGTGGAAGCAGAAGTGCTTTTACCTGGTGCAACCCTGCAGAAGAGACCAAGTCTTGCTCCTGCACCTGAGTCATCAAGGCAGAAAGAAGCGAATGATGATATAACTGTTGGAGAGGCCCCTCCGTCTTGCAATCACTCTGCCATTTTCTTGGTCATCTTGCTTCTTTAACCCTTCCTGGCACCCCTGTCTTCCATCCTTTTATTGCGTTATTTCCACATTCGTTTCTCATTTTTTTCCTTTCTAAACCCTCCTTTTTCATTCCGTTTCCTCCCTTGTCTCTTCCCACTTACACCTTGCTCTCTTTGGGTCCCTCCTACTAGCCTATTGGTTTTCCTCCTTTGTCTGTTATTTCACCTCTTTGTTCTCTCTTGATCAATGTGCTTCCAACTTCCCTTGGTTCTTTTATTTCTCTACCTCCCTACAAGTCCCTCCCCCATTATATCTTAGATTCACAAGAATTCTACACTCATCACTTCCTTATCCCTCTGGTGTGACAATTAGGGTCGTAGGGACCACTTACCCCTTGCACTGAAAAGGCATTCTGAGGATATAGGATTGGGAGACCCACTGAGACTGGGGTATGTAGAATGCGAGAACTATTAACTTGATTATCACGTGTCGTAACTTTATAATCACAGTGTATGCTGTGTGCATGTGTGTGCGTGCCTGTGTGTTGGAGATGGGGAGATGAGGCGAAGGGAAGTGTTGATATCAGATGACCAACATCTTGGGGGCATTTACCTGTTGGGGAGATTTCAGCTTGGGTCAGACTGGTTTGAAGCCCTGCTTCATTCTCTCACATCATTGTAAGCCTTTCCCTCCTTGAATTGGTGCCAATGTGTCTGGAAAGAGTGAGATTTCCTCATGCTATGTCAGCCAAACAACGTTAACAAAATTCTAGTCTTTCTTGAACCTCTTGAAAGGTGAAAACCTGCAAAGTCTTCTTAAAATCCTAGTTCTTCATTTCCCCTCTGTGAACCTGCTTAAAAATTTCTTGTCTTTCGTTTGTTCCCCAAACTCTCTTTTTCAGCTACATCAGCTTAGCCTTACTTTTCCCTTGTCCCTTCCTCCACCCTCCCCAAGTCTTCACATGCCCAGTTTTCTTCTTGCCATTTGGGTCCTTGTCTGAACTTCTGTAACACGGAAAAGATACCTTGGAGGATTTGCCGAAAACCGAGGACTCTCTTCCCAGGAACATGCACTTAAGTCTAAGTTTTCATTTTCTCCAATTTCAGGAGATTTCTCAGCTCCCCTGAAGCACATCTGTCTGGACCTTTTGGGCATCTACTCTGCCATCTCAGTCCCCTCCCTTGTTACACCCTAGCACATCAGCTTGCATTCATTTGCTCCTTATAAAGCTAGCTGAAATTAGGCTGTTTTCTTGCTTATTTGTGGTCATCAACATCTTGACCAAGAACACCTCCATTACCATAGCAACTAGAAGCAACAGGAAACATTTTCAGGAAAAGGCAATCCAATGACACGAAGGCGTCAAGCCTAGAATGTTGCTTAATGTTTTTTCCTGCTGTGGTAATGCAGGTGCCCGTGGCCTGAAACTTCATAGAGAAAAACTCGCAGTTATAGCTGGTGGTTTCCATTTGTACACAAATCCTTCGCTGTCTATGGTCTTCTCTTCTATTTGCTCTGTCTGTTTTGATAGAAATCAATAGTTCCCTCATCTCACCCCTGCATTTAGGAAAGGGAATTGACTCTGCAGTCTCCCCACTCCTTTGACGCACAAAGATTAGCATCTGGGGGAGGTCAATCCTTGGGACAGAACTTAGTTAAGAGCATGTTTTCTTCCTAATTGATTGGATCCTGTTGCTCAGACCCTCTCATTCCCCCTTTCACCTGGGGACACAAAGGGCTCCACCATCTCCGGAACACTGACATTTTGCTTGATTGCCTGGAAGAAAAGGAGATAGAAAGCTTGGACACAGGCAGTATGAGAACAGGTAACCCAAGTCACCTCTTCAAATCATGGAAAGAAACTCTCCAGGAGCAGATAAATGGGTTTTGTAGCGAGACAATGCAAGACCCTCTTCAGCGGTTTGCCTTGGGAATTGGAAGCAAATGAATCTTGTCTTTGAAGATCGAGCGTTTTTGTTTTTTATGTGGGGAAGGGAGAATTCTACAGCATTACCCTCATTGCTGAGCATTTGTGTCAAAGACGTGAGATAATAGCATGCAGGATGGTATTTCATGTGATGAATGTCTTCTTCTCTTGCCCCGGAATGTTCAAGGATAAGTATTCATCTGCAGTTCCTGTAAGAGAGCAAATGGCTCTTCAAAAGTGAGTTGACATGGGCATGCAGCAGAACACAGAGAGATTTCAACAGTGATAGAGACAGAATAAAGGGATAAAGTAGCTGATTAAATAGTTAATCCCACTGGGGATTGTAAGGGCTCCCCAGGTGGCACTAGTGGTAAAGAACCCACATGCCAATAAGATATAAGAAGTGCCAGGTTTGATCCCAGGGTTGGGAAGATCCCCTGGAGGAGGGCATGGCAACCTATTCCAGTATTCTTGCCTGGAGAAGTCCCTAGGCAGAGGAGCCTGGCAGGCTACAGTCCACAAGGAAGCAAAGAGTTGGACACAGCTGAAGCAACTTAGCAGAGCCCACACAGGGGATTGTAAGTAGAAAAAATATGGGAGACCCCTGCAAGTTAATGATCACTTAAAATAGTAGGTTTGTTTAACCACAAAAGCAAGCAAGTTTGCTTAGCAACAAAACCACACAATGGAAGCTTGAGCCATGCCTCCAGACAATAAAACTATGGTGGCGTGAGACCCACATGCTGCCCAGTGAGCTCAGTAAGTTAGTGATCCATAGGACATGCTCTCTGCACAAATAAAAACAATAATTTATGGGAAGGTGCTCATTGTACAGAGACCTGAAATATATTTTACAGCCCTGCCTTGACCATGTAGGGACCAAAAAAAAAAAAAAAAAAAAAACCACCTCTGCCCAACCTGAAGGAGGAGCTGATGCTGTTTGCATGCCATCGACTCAAGAATGAAGAAGAAAGTTGCCTTTTTCCCCACTCCACACTTACTTTGATGGTAAAGCTGTAGCCCACTAACTTCTCAGGGCATGGCACCCTCTCTCCCACCTGCTTGTAAGTCTCACCAGCATTTGACTCTAATAAATCACTTCTTATCAATCACTTTGCCTCTTGCTGAATTCTTTCTGTGTTGAGACACCAAAGAACTGGAGCTCTTTGGAGCTCCCCCGAAATACTACCTAACACTTTCAGTAGTGAGCACCAGGACTGAAGCTCTTCCTTCCACAAGCATCTTACACTCACTCCTGATGCACCTTGCTGATTCTTGCCCCTATTAATTTGGTACCTGGGGTCTTTACCAGGGTGTGAGGGTGGAGATAGGGCAGATTTAGGCTTTGGTTTTAGTTCTCCCTTTTGACAGGGTGAGTGGGCACCTTTGGGGACGTCACCCAATTCCTCTGCCTTTGTTTCCCCACCTGCGATACAGGATGGAGGCACATCTCATGCACAGGAGAAATTTGAAATGCAAGAGTCTCAATTCCTAAGGAAAACAAAATTGTTTGTTTAAAGTATGAGAGTTTATCGCCATTACTTACTGAAGGAAATTGCGTGTTACACACAACATTGAAAGGCAACCAGGCCTGCGGATGGCTCCTGGTGCATGCCTTGCCGTGTACTCTAGCCTCTCTCAGATTTGTCCTGTATCAACATTTCCCCGTGAACTGCATTTCACATGGTTGCTTTGATTCCTCTTCGACCTGATTTATTAGCCCTGGTTGATGCAAAGCGAACCTCTGTACGCAATCAAGAACCATTTATAACCTGCTTTGTCAGCAAATATCCAGAACGTTATTCACCATGAATGAGTTAGTTGGTCCTGTTCTCTGCCCCTGGTTGAAGAGGCGAAAACAGGGCAAATTGTTTTAGCCACAGATGCCATCTCCTTCACTTCAGGAACTGAGAAATATATTGGCCTGTTTCTTACCTTTGATGGCTCAAAGAAATAGGACAGAAATAGTTTGCAGTTAACTGGTAGAGTGCAGCTGGCTCTTTTTCTGCTGAGCAAATAGAATAGCTCATCCCTATTGCATCTTCACATGGGAACATAAACTCCTAGAGCTTCCAGACAGATAAATCCTTGTCTTCACTTCTTCCAGCTTTCTTTCTAAGCTATCTTATCATCTGAGAGGTCTCCACATTATAAACCATGATTGAAATTGGAAACCACATCCTTTATTTTACCAAAGGACCATTTAGTAATTCAGAGCTAGACTTTGGGGTCAGATGACCAAGATTCAGTTGTTTCTCCACCTTGGGGACATTGTTTCCTCTTTGGGTCCTGTCTTCCTAATCTGCAAACTTGAGTTAATAGTGCCTGATATTAGATTGTTGGGTGCATTAAATCTGATAACTCTAGTAACATGCTGACTGCAGTGCCTCATTAAGAAATGCCAGGCATTTGCCTTTTTTCCATTTTCTTTTTAATGAGAACATTGGCATATTATAAATATCAGGTCATTTGTTAAAACAAGAAAGCTGTATTATTCAAAAGCTAACTTACAAGCTCTGTTAGCCAAAACTTCTCTTACACTTGACCTTTATGAGAAAGAGACATGTTAAAAGAAATACCTGAAGTTTTTTCTCAAAATTCTACTTCTAGGCAGAATCTAGGATCAGCATTCATTTTTATCCTAAAATTTTGGTCCCTGGGCAACGATTATTGATGTTCAGGGTGATGGTACCAAAAGACTGCCAGGGTCAGCTTCACATATCAAGATTCAATGCTCACCAAGATTTCATCTCCTTATTAAGGCAGAGAAATGGACCAATGTATTAAGCTTTCAACATCAACTTGAAGGGAACATAAGGATTAGTTATAGGATGAACACTGTTAGCTAGGTAGGTCTATTGATTACACCTTTCTTCCTTCTCATCTTTCTAACTGAAAACATTGGATTCTTGGGGAGCTTGGGCTACATTATATCAAAAGTAGGGTATCAGGGGACTCTGTGGTATTACATAAAGTGTTCTTTGTCCTTGTTAAAAATGTGTGTGTGTGAGAGAGAGAGAGAAGGGGGTGGGTAGTTAGAGGATAACCATTAGGGGCTGTGGGGATTCACTTGTGGCTCAGCGGTAAAGAAGCCACCTCCCAATGCAGGAGATGCAGGTTCAATCCCTGGGTTGGGAAGATGCCCTGGAGAAGGAAATGGCAAATGGAAAATCCCACTTGCCTGGATAATCCCATGGATAGAGGAGCCTGGTGGGCTATAGTCCATGAGGTTCGACTTAGCGACTAATGAGGAGGAGTAGCTAGACTTGGAGGGGGCTGGAAGAAGGTTTCAAGTGATTTTCTGTATCTCGATTTGGGAAGTGGTTACATGCATGTGTTCAGATCATAAAAAAATTGAGTGGTATTCCATAATGATTCATCCACTGTTATGTATTAAAATTTTACAAAAATGTTTCTGTAAGACATGCATACCCACAAACACATATTTATAACGAGATCCTCGTTCTTTCCATGTCCGGGGGAGACACAATCCCATAGAATCTTGGTGTCTCCTTCCTTCGGTTATTGCTGCTGACATCAGACGTGATTTTGGCCCGTATATCTCTTTGAACCTGGTATTCTTCCATTGCCTCTATTAGGTGGTAGGTTGGTGTAGTGGGAGTCATCTGGACTTTGGAAGCAGAGAAATTAGGGTTTGATAAGAGAAACCAAGGTCTTGGGTTTACTTTTCTACAAGCCTCCGATTTCTTGTCTGCAAAATGGTTTCTGTGAAGATTAGAGACGATTCAGGTAAATCATTCTGAGTATTAGCATTGCACTTTTTGGCTTCCTCTCTTGGGCAGACACAATTCCTTGCCCCTACTCTGGAAAGATGTTGATTTCTGTAGAGTAGCTTTTCTGATAGTCAAGAAACTGACTCATGCCTGGGGATTTCTCCCTTCTGGAGTGGGTATATCTATCCAACCTAGATCTGAGTTCACTGGGATTTTCCTAGAAGTGTTTAAGACCATTACGTCTGGACTGGGCAAGTAGAGGGAGCGGTTCCCATGTAAGTGAGAACTCTTTCTTTGCTTTTATTTAAGCTGGATGTATACAGCTTAAGTGTCTAGTCATTTGCTTCTATTTGGGGTCATTGGTTTTATTTTCTCAGTTTAGCTCAAGGCAGAGGTGACTAGATATTTTTAGTATGCCACATTTTCAACATGGGTGGGCATATTTGTTTACTTTTCTATGTTGTCGTTTATTTTTACTGCATTTGGATTGGGAGTAAAGTAGCCTTTATCAGGTGGATGCTATTCTTAGTGAAGAGGTGGAATTCCATAGGGGCATCTAGTGGCAGACAAAACGATGTTACTTTAGTTGCTTTCTTACTTCTCCTTTAGTTTCTGAATTACAGATGGAAGTGAATAGGCTATGATATGCAACCACATAATGAATGTTTTTAACAAAGAAAGAAGTAGCCCAAGTTTGAGTCATCTTTGTTGATCAGTCACCAGAATCAATTTAGAGAGCTCTGGGGCAAGCCATGGCTCTTTTGTCTTAATTAGTAACCTGTTTAAATTTTTTAATTTAAAAGTCACTCAGTCATTTCCAACTCTTTGTGACCCTATGGACTATATAGTTCATGGACTTCTCCAGGCCAGAATACTGGAGTGGGTAGCCTTTTCCTTCTCCACAGGATCTTCCCGGCCCAGGAATCGAACCAGGGTCTCCTGCAGTAACCTGTGGCAGACAGCAAACTATGTGCCCAGTGGAGAGTTGAGTCCCTAATAGCTGTCTATAAGTAGGTCCATGGAACACTTATACCAATGACACCATATATGCTGGCTCGAAATCCAGATTCCTGGGTGCCATATCCAGAGATTCTGATACAGTGAGGCTGGAGTGGAACTCCTTTACATGCCTTTAAAAACCTGCATTGCATGCTCAGTCGCTTAGTCATGTCCAACTTTTTGTGCCCCATTGACTGTAGCCCACCAGGTTCTTCTGTTCATGAACTTCTCCAGGCGAGAATCATGGATTGGGTTGCCATTTCCTTCTCCAGGGGATCTTCCCAACCCAGGGATCGAACCAGCATCTCCTGTGTCTCTTGCACTGGCAGGTGAATTCTTTGATAACTCCTGAGACTCCTGGGAAGCCAGGGGATTCTGATGGTCACCAAATTACTGAATTCCTGCCTCCTGCATTCTAAGAGTTTGGAGGATGGAAAATCCCTTTGTGAGGTGGTAGGGATTCTGGGAGAGGGAAAGTGATATCTAGATCTTGAAAGCTGACAAAACATTGACAAAATTAGCATATATTATTTTTAAGAAATCTTTTGGTTACTATAATAAGTGCATGTTGTTTAAAATAGAAGGAACTATGAAATATAATAGAAAAAGCAATTGTAATACCATCACTACTGTAATATTTTGATATAGTTTTCAATGTTTATTTTTTGTTTAAAGTATCTTTTGAGATAATCCTGTACTTATTTGTGTTTGCTTTTGGTAACCCAATATTATAGCTTAAGCATTTCCCTTGTTATTACAGCCTCTCAATACACTCTTTTTTTCCTTGATCATAGAATTCCTTTTTTATTTGGTGTAGAATATTCTATCAGGTGTATTTCCTTTCTTATCAGTGTATCTTGGTACACAGGTAGGAAGGACAGTGGTGATGATGGTTTCTGCTTTCAAAGGAAGATGAATTCTGCTATTTTTCCTTCAGAGTTGTTATTCTAGCCAATCAATTAAGAATCCTCCATTTGCCTCCATGACTGTGATTACCTATGGGTTTGGCCAGATAATAACCTCGTACCCATGTATTTTCCTTTTAAAACACTGACGAATCATCACTTCTGATCATGAAGACAGATAGGAACCAGAGGATAAAT